>NC_133538.1:286888449-286900949 GCF_048544455.1 Silene latifolia
TTGTCGTTTTTTCTTCAAATTTTATCATCTCATAATTATTATCCCCTTTCTAGATCTAGTAAGGAAAAACTTTAGTCAACCAACTCGTCGCAATCAACCTCATTCCCTTTCAAAACAACCTTTAGCCCACTACTTAATCCCTTCGGTTCACACATAAAACGGTCTAAAATGCAAAGCTTTCATCTCTCTCTTGAAAAGTCCATCTAACTATCAGAAAACGAACCGCTACTTTCTGAACTTCATCATTTTACATCCCGTAAAGATTAAGTTGAACATGACAAAAAAAATGCAGAAACTTAGGTTTTGTTTGATAACGACAGATTGAACATTTTTTTTTTAACATTTTGAGAGTTTTTACACTATTTAAATAACAAATGTGCTATTTAGAGTGTTGGTCATCGACATATTGAAATAGTAGATTGTGGTGTAATTTCCTGTTTTACATTATGACCTTTAGTTAGTATATTATAAGAAAATAAAAATTGAGTTTTTTTTTATCTCTGAGGAAATTAAAGATCAAACTTTATTTTTATCATATTTATAATTAATATTTTTCACTTAAAATATATAAATTTAAGCAAGTTCAAATAAGTTAGCTAAAAGTTATAAATCACAAATTGTACGAAGCAGTATAATCATTTTTTTTATTAATATGAAATAAAGTTCATAAACTTCATGAGAATATTAATGCGGTAGAGAATTATAGAAGAGTTGGCAAGTACGTGACCCCCTTTTAGGTCAGAAGAAAAGCTTGAGAGAGACGGTCTTCACTATGCTAGGGAAAGACTACTCTTACCCTTTTATGTGTTTTTCATGGTTTTTTTATTTAATGTTGATCGTTGCTTGAATTGAATCTTAACCTTATACATATTTCTATAATAAGTGTATCTAATTTACCTTCAAGCCTCATTCAAATCCGTTTTATTACTCGTGGTACCATTTTTATTTTAAACTGTAAAACATTCGCACAATAAAGTTTTTCAAAACATTTACTCATTTGTCATAATATGATATTTCGATTCACAAATTAGCAACAACTTTCTTTATCTTTTAATACTCCTTGAAAAATAGATATCAAACTTTGTACTTATCAATAATTTGTGAATATCTTATTTAAATTTTGATTAATATACTTTTATATAATGACAAATGAATGTAAATAATATAATAATAAATTATCAATAGAAGTTGAAGTGTATTGTGAGGGAAATAACTTTAAAATTAGTAGGAGAAATACATATGACATTTGAAAAATAAACTTCATATTATGTATAATTAAATATGACATTAGCAATAACAAAAGACGTAGGGGCATATTTAATTAAATATGGCATAATAATAATAATAATAATAATAACAACAACAACAACAATAATAATCATAATAATAATAAGAGAAAAACAATTACCAGATCTGGGAAATTTTTCTGGGAAAAATGATTGCGATTAAGAAGGTGATAAACCCTATTTTTCTGGGAAATTTTCAATAAAATATCGATTAAAAAACGGAAAAATCCAAAAAAAAAATTAGATTTCTTTTTTATTCATCTTTCTTCTTTTAGCAAGTATGGCGAGACCAAGAAGTCGTTACCGCGGTCGTGTAGGGGCACATAAAGTTGTACGAGAACCGTTACCTGATGTGACTGATGAAGGGAGTGAGTTTCTTCGTACTCCTTTTCTTTTAAATGATATCATTAATACGGCTGTGCGTAATACTAGATCTACCAGTACTTTTAAATCGATAACTAATTCAATGAGGCAAATGAGGGATACGCTGATGGAGGAAATAAAACCTAATTTTGAGCTTCCGGAGGTGGAAATTACTGTCCCTAGCGTGATACAAGAGGAAGGGGTTAGTAATGTGGTGAATGAGGTGGCTCCGACTGCTGGGGTTACACCAATTATGGATATTGAAACGGAATCAGGGGCTGTTTCGAATGGGAAGGCGAAAGAAAACTGGAATGTTGTGGTACAACCTAAGGTTGGAATGAGTTTACATTTTTGTGAGGATAGTTTAGCCTCAACAGAAATAGAGGTGCATGTGGAAGATATTAAAGAGGAATTGGTATACTGGCAATATAGTTTGATTGGGTGCAGTTTTAGGGGTAGGCCTACTGAAGCACAAATGGCGGCTTATGTTCAAAAGAATTGGAATCATGTATCATCTCCAGTAGTACAATATTATCGGAAAGGCTGGTTTTCATTCAGGTTTACTAAGGCTGAGGATATGTAGGAAGTCTTAAAGGAGGGTCGTGGTCAATGGTAAATAGCTCTTTCATTCTTAAGCAATGGACCCCCTCTTTTTCAATCGAAATGGATAAGGTCTCAACAGTTCCCATATGGATTCTATTCCCTGATTTGGATCCCCTGCTGTGGTCTGATGTAGTTCTTAGCAAACTGGCTAGTAAGGTTGGTACACCAATGTTTGCAGACACTACAACCACTTGCAAAGCAAGATTGTCATTTGCACGTGTTATGGTGGAAGCGGATCTTTCTAAAGAATTACCAGATCAGGTTATTCTCAACACGCCTTATCATGGACAAATAATTCAATAAATTACATATGAATGGAGGCTTTTCTACTGTACATGTTGTGGCAAATTGGGGCATACTGAAAATTATTGTCGTCTGAACAAAAATAAAGTTATTAAGCCAAAACCTGCACCAGCTGTTTGGAAACCCAAAGTCACTGCACCAGTAACCTCACCTATTGAGGAGCCTACAAGGAGTCGAGAATGCCATGTGCTAGGCTCGGAGGGTCCAATCCAGGTAAAGAGGAATCATTCTCCAGTTGCTGTAGTTGTAGAACTGGAAAAGGATTCTAATCTGTATGTGACTGTTGACCAGAGCTCAGAATCCAATGTGCTAGGCTGTGCCTTAGGTTCTCAGCAGAGTGAGTGTTGTCTGGTTGTAAGTGGGCCAATGGGTCATGAAGAAGCAATGAGTGTAATACATGTGCACAATGCCTTTGCAATACTTGGAAAGACTAGTTCTGGCACTTTTTTTGCCACGGAAGGGTCAACAGTGGTTCCTGCAAAAACTTTACCACCTGATAAGAACGGATGATAATAGCTGCTTGGAACATAAGAGGCTTTAATAAAGGTCTCAAGCAACATGAGGTCAAGGGTTTCTTACATTCTAATAAAATTGACATTTTTGGTTTAGTTGAGACTTATGTTAGGGATATTAAAGAAAGCAGTATTATGAATAAATTTTATGGATACAATATTATTAGTAATAATACTCGGGGGAGGATTTGGCTCTTTTACAATCCCTCTACTATTATGATAAATAATGTTGTCCTTCATGATAAGTTCATACACTGTGATGCTCACTTCAAGGATACTAATCTTGGTATTAATGTGACTATAATCTATGGGAAAAATGATGCTGCTACAAGGAGAAATTTGTGGGATGAATTACAAAATTTGGTTGTGCTTAAACCTTGGATTGTTTTAGGAGATTTCAACATAGTTCGTAGTTTGCAGGAAAGCCAAGGGCCTAATCCTCCTTCCCTGTATGAAATTTGGGAGTTTAATGATTATCTTTCTTCTTGTGACTTGGAGGATATGCATACTATTGGGGCTGAGTTTACCCGGTCCAATAAACAAGGGGCAGCCACTAGAACTTGGTCTCATCTTGATAGGGTTCTAGTCAATCCCACTTGGATGTCCACTTTCCCTAACTCATATGCCAACTATCTCAATCCTGGAGTTTCTGACCATTCTCCTCTTCTTGTCAGTGTTTACAATGGAGAAATAGGGCAAAGATCTTTTAGCTTACTTAATTGTTGGATGGATCATAAGGACTATAAAAGTATTGTTGAAGAAGCATGGAGAGTACCTGCATATGGTACAACTATGTTCAAGCTTTTTCATAAATTGAAAAGAGTAAAGCAGGCTTTGATTCCTCTCCATAAAATCAGTTTTACTAATCTGAGTGGTAGGGTTAAGGTACTTAAACATGAGTTAGATGTTTGTTGATACTGTCGTTTCTGTACCAAAAATAAATACCTAAATATACTAACGGAAACTAGTGATAAGTAGGATCGATCTCCACAGGGAGGGAAGGTATTCATCTGAAGTCCGTTTATCTAAGTCACAAATGGGGGGTTTTAGTTTGGTTTCCTAAACTACTAAAGGTTTAAGGGCAAGAGAAATAAAGTAAGAGCAGCAAAGTGAGAAAATAAGATATAAGCGATTAGATAAAAGAGAGTATGTCAGGATTTCGGTTCACCATGGCAGTTTATCGACTCAGATGCAAATAGCCTAGACAATCTACTCTGAGAAAGGCATGGGAAAGGTCCTTCCGGTCCGCTATCCACCCTAGAATTCCACTAACTTAACTTCCGTCCTCATTAAGGTAGTCTACTGTTTATAGCAGGTCTGTTTATTCCAATCTTCCGATCCAGGAACAAAGTTAACCAAATTAATATAATTTAGAAGCATGCATTCAACTAAATTGGTGTTACACTTATATTGCCATGGGGACAAATTCTCACATGTAAATCGTCTAGTCTATTCACTACATCGTCACAATTCTACCAAGGATTCCCTAGTCCTTACATAAAGAGAATTAGCTACTCATGTTATTAAGGTTGTCAACAATAACAACAAAAGACTTACTAATAAGAGACATGATAAAGGAATAAGAACAAAGCATAAACTAAATTAAGAGAACAATTAATAGGAGCAAACAAAGAATTAAGATTAAAAGGAAAAGAATGATTACAAGGTTTGAATCCGGAGAGAAAAGAGGCAGAGAAAAGCTCCCGAGATTAAGAGTGTGCAAAATGTAATTAAGAAGTGATAAGAGATGTAAAAGTGTCTCTATGACCTAATCATGACTTCTTTTATATAGGGAAGTCATTATTAGCATAAAATAAACCTAACACGAAATTGAAATCCCGAGTATATAAGCTAGTCACTCGATCGAGTAACTTTATATCACTCGATCGAACAAATCCAAACTAAAACCTCTCGATCAAGTACTTTAGGTACTCGATCGAACACTTATCACAAAGGCACATTCGATCGAAGACTTTAAACTACTCGATCGAACACTATCTACTCGATCGAGTGGTTTCCAGCGCATAATTCCTTCTTCGCGCACTGAAATTCAAACGGCTGCAATTTCATCGTTACTTGGGCAAACAGAGCTTTTCTGGTGGCGTTGGAAAGCTAAGAGGGCAAGCTTTCATATCAAGCTGGAATAACCTGAAAATCAGTTGTAAAACTCTAGATATGTCTCTTCAAAATAGGCACTAGTAATTTGAAGTTCTTCCTTTGCTCGCCTAGCTATCTTACTTCTTTGCGCATCATAATTTGTAGTTTCCAAGCTCCGACTCAACTCATCTCCTAAATGCATGCATAGGAACATGTTTTAGGCCTGATTACGCTCCTTTCCGGTTCATACCTGCAAATAATGCAAGACAAACCAAAGTAGACAATCCAGGGGATATTTGTAGCTAAACACTACACAATATGCATTAGAATACGCACAAATGAAGTACAAAATACCTATATAAAATGCATGCATCAAATCTCCCCAAACCAAACCTTTGCTTGTCTCCAAGCAAATTAAATGCAGACTAATGGAACAGATATGAAAACTCAGAGCTAGCTATAACTTGTCTACTTGAACCAATTTAATGCAATCGAAAATTAACAGTCATAGCTACAACAGTCAATACGCAAACGAGTTGTATGATATCCATAAATAGAGCTGACCTATCGACCTTGCATGACCAACAAAATCGGACTCTCACGGGTCACTCTTCTCTCATGAAGCAAAGGGTGAATATAAATGTGTAAGAGAGAGAGAGAGAACAGTCACTCACCTAAACTGCAACCTACATAACATGCATGCAACAAAAATGATAGACGATTCAAATACCATACACACATTCCAACCAACAATGTCCGTCACAGCCGAGGGCTTACAAATGATGTGGGAAAGTGAGGTTACAAGTGAGAAAGGCAAAATAGATTTTGGAAATGTGGAGTTAAAGCGTCAAGCTAGCACCTAAACAGGACCAAATAAGACCATCCGAATCTCAGTTGTCTAGAAAATAAAGCACAAGTGCCCTTCTTTGGCACTAAACTCACTACCCAATACACTATCTCCTCAAAAAGATATAAATAAGAACAGAGGGGTAGACCGTCACTAACTTCCCTTTTCTAATACGGTCTCATTTTTTTTATTTCCAATCAACTAACTTTTTTTTCTCCTTTTGTATCACATTTTTCTTTTTTTTTTTTCTTTCCACGTCTCTTTCTTTTTTTCTTTTCCTCATTCTCTCCTTTCTTACCAACTCCGTACAAATAACAAACGAGCCAAACTCGCAACAATGATAAATATACCACAAAAGTCACACTAAATTAGCTTGACTGGCAGGCTAAATTCTGGATGTAGCTAATGGGTCAAAAAGGCTATATTTGGCTAAAGTGGAGCTAAAAGGGTGAAAATGAAAGAAAGGGAAATTGTAAGCGCCTCCCTGCATGTGTCACCGACCACAAACCCGATTGTATGCAAGTGACAAGCAATCGAATTTCATAAAAGTGCAAAAGTTATTAAACATGTTATGCAAGGAGTATTACTCTCAATTCCTACATGAACCGGTCATGAATGTCACCAGTTATACGGCTCTAAAACTTAGAAATTGTAAAGTAGGTTGCCAATTTATCAGGCCAAGTCTAAACAGTCAGCTATATTTTCAGCATTAACTCGTAGATATGCGCATGACTAAACTAATAGCTGTCAATTAGATGCAAGGCTCAAGTAAAAATGACAAGTTAAAATGTAGTTTCATCACGGAAATCTACCGTTCCGACTCAACCTATATGCAAAATGAAACGTGAATATTTTTTAATTTTTTGAAATTTTCTATTTTTTTGAGATTTTTATGATTTTTTATAAAAATAAACAATAATGCATACAATAATTAAACGTGATAACAGAAATGCAATAAAAGCAACATGCAGACATAGATATGGATGCATAACCTCCCCAAACCAAACCATATAATGCCCTCATTGTACTTAAAAATAAGGATAGGAAATGCAAACTGAAAATAAGAGAGAGAAGCTGCGGAAAACTTACAAGATCACACGAAGTAGGGACCTCCCCAAACCAGCCAGCAACAAGGGAGGTCGCAAATAACATCACAAGGCTCAAGTCATAGCAACAATATTTGATCGAGGTATAAAAGCACTTGATCGAATTAAATGGCCTGCAGAAGTTGCTCGATCGAGAACAAGAAGTACTCGATCGAGTGATCCTTGTGAGTTACCTGCAAATACGCAATAAACGCCCAAAGAACTGACGAAGCAAGTCTAAGCGTTCCAGTCTATCGTCTGAAAACCCATTATTACAAGTCCATCAAAATTGAAATGTTTGAAAAATTAACTAAAAAGTTTAAAACTCTGGGTTGCCTCGCGGACAGCGCTAGTTTCAGATAGGTCCCAACTCGACCTTCTTCTTATCATACACCAACAGAAATTAATGGCCCACGACAAGGCTGTTGACTGAATGAGGTCCCCTCAGCGTCCATCAGCTTGACCTTAGGCCTCCATACCATCACATCAACAGGAGAACAACAACTTATTGCAGCATAATAGACGTCACTATTAGCCTTCTCTCGCGCCTTCCTCTTACGCGGGATAAATCCTTCAAATCCTCCTACCGGGTCTTCTAACCTATCAAGACCTATATAAGAAGAAACACGACGACATTCCTCCAACTTGCTCTCAAACTGGGGCGGAGGCGTTAAATCAACAACAGTAAATAATTTAACGGAAGGAATAGAAAGAATCTTACCGGAATCAACTAAAGGAATAGCAATACCTCTAGTCGGATAGGATTGGTCTTCATTTACCTTCTTAACGTCATAAGAAATAGGCATGAATGACGAATCAACACTGTCCATAGCTAATAAATTCGATCGAAAGCTTTCTTCACCGAAACTGCTCGATCGAACAGACCATGTGACTGTTCGATCGAGGTCTTTTTCCTTAGCAATGCTCGATCGAACAGACACTGTAACTTTTCAATCCAGTTCCTCCTCGAATAAGCTGTTCGATCGAACAAAAGAATATGTTCGATCGAGCTCCTCCTCAAATAAGTCATTCGATCGAATACTAAAGCTAGCTTGATCAAATTTTTCATACGGAACAACATTGAAGTCTTCTCTTGTTGCTTCATTTTCGACAATATCATCAATTTCCAAGTCATACATATCAGCCTCTTGCTCGGCAGCTACTTGAGCCAATTGAGTCTCAAGTCTCTTGATAAAAGCATCTCTAGCTTGCGCAGTTTCTTGCACCGGTAGAGCAAGTGCCTTCACTAAAGACTTCAATTCAGCAATCTCTTCCTTGTTGATAGTGGAGGGAGGAACTTGCTCTAGCGAAAACTCGATCATTCTCTGCATAACAAGTTACAGCATCGTTGCCCCACAGCACCACATCTCTTACAATGGACCACCTGTTGCGCCGTAATATGGGACTGAGGTGGACTACCCCTAGATCGTCTATTCTCCAGCTGGTCAGATCTTGCATTCTGAGCTTCAAACTGTGCTATAATTCTGGAGATGTTAGACATCTTGGCAGAAAAATCAAAGGTACTCAAGCCTTCCCTTTGACGATCTTTCTCCTAGAATCCTGTCTAGGTAGGACCTGTAGGACCTATCAAAACAACACTAAAGGAAAAAGATAAGAACTGCCTCAAGGAATAAATCCCTTGAGGCGCAAGACAGACGAAAATGAACAGATAAACAGGCTAATTGCCTCCCCGGCAACAACGCCAAAATTTGATACTGTCGTTTCTGTACCAAAAATAAATACCTAAATATACTAACGGAAGCTAGTGATAAGTAGGGTCGATCTCCACAGGGAGGCAAGGTATCTATCTGAAGTCCATCTATCTAAGTCACAAATGGGCGGTTTTAGTTTGGTTTCCTAAACTACTAAAGGTTTAAGGGCAAGAGAAATAAAGTAAGAGCAGCAAAGTGAGAAAATAAAATATAAGCGATAAGATAAAAGAGAGTATGTTAGGATTTCGGTTCACCATAGCAGTTTATCGACTCAGATGCAAATAGCCTAGACAATCTACTATGAGAAGGGCATGGGAAAGGTCCTTCCGGTCCGCTATCCACCCTAGAATTCAACTAACTTAACTTCCGTCCTCATTAGGAAGTCTACTGTTCATAGCAGGTCAGTTTATTTCAATCTTCCGATCCAGGAACAAAGTTAACCAAATTAATATAATTTAGAAGCATGCATTCAACTAAATTGGTGTTACAGTTATATTGCCATGGGGACAGATTCTCACATGTAAATCGTCTAGTCTATTCACTCCATCGTCACAATTCTACCAAGGATTCCCTAGTCCTAACATAAAGAGAATTAGCTACTCATGTTATTAAGACTGTCAACAATAACAATAAAAGACTTACTAATAAGAGACATGATAAAGGAATAAGAACAAAGCATAAAGTAAATTAAGAGAACAATTAATAGGAGCAAACAAAGAATTAAGATTAAAGGGAAAAGAATGATTACAAGGTTTGAATCCGGAGAGAAAAGAGGCAGAGAAAAGCTCCCGAGATTAAGAGTGTGCAAAACGTAATTAAGAAGTGATAAGAGATGTAAAAGTGTCTCTATGACCTAATCTCGACTTCCTTTATTTAGGGAAGTCATTATTAGTATAAAATAAACCTAACACGGAATAGAAATCCCGAGTATATAAGCTAGTCACTCGATCGAGTAACTTTATATCACTCGATCGAACAAATCCAAGTTAAAACCTCTCGATCGAGTACTTTAGGTACTCGACCAAACACTTATCACAAAGGCACATTCGATCGAAGAATTTAAACTACTCGATCGAACACTATCTACTTGATCGAGTGGTTTCCAACGCATAATTCCTGCTTCGCACACTGAACTTCAAACGGCTGCCATTTCTTCGTTACTTGGGCAAACAGAGCGTTTCTAGTGGCGTTGGAAAGCTAAGAGGTCAAGCTTTCATTTCCGATTGGAATAAATTGTAGCACTATGAGTAATGTTTTACTTTCCAATACTTTCTTTTCAAGTTTCACCTCGGAGGAAAAGACCCTAGAAACAAAGTGTAACTAGTCCTCTTTTCCCCAGCGGAGTCGCCAAACTGTGGACAAGGCCCTCGGGAACTGCGTCCGCGGGATCCACACTAGGCATAATCGACTCGAGGTTCTTTCGAATCGAATTAAGACAAATTAGAGTCGCCACCAAGTTTTTTGGGAACTTGGAACCATTCAAGTCAACTTTACACCTTTCATCGAAAAGCATAAAGCCAATCGACTACGAGTGATTAAAGATAAAGACTTGTACCCTATATCACTCGATTTGAATGACTCTCGTAATCCAATGGTATTTAGACGGGTCCACAAACCATAGATCTTGAGTAAGGGGTGAGGGTACGTGTTAGGAAGCCCATAAGGACACCTAACCCCGCCCGTCAATAACGGCCTCTACTAAGTCAAGTGTCGGATTTCAAACAAGGTCATAGCTACTACGATATATGATATGCAAACATCGTTTTAAAACCCTAACATGTGAAGTTCCTATGTCGATTTAGATGCAACTAAACTAACTTTGTCAAAGTTGTAATTTAGCATGTGGGTTGATTGATCTAACAACATATAAACGAAACAAACAAGGCTTGATGGGAATGGGGGAGCCGTTGGGATCTACCCTATTACAACCCAAGCATTTCATGCCGACACAACGATAAATTAAAGATACAACTCGATCTAAATACAATTGCTATATACGACACCATACACGACACATGGCCATTCGGCCTAGTAAAATGTGCACAAAGGGGTGGCCCACGGCTTACATGACTCACGGCCTTGGGTCACTCCTCGTGATGCGTGCTTTCACTTAATCTTATCGAATTAGACATTGGGTCAAACACCAAAGCATGCATTAGCATAAATCGGGCCATGTTGCTTTAAACAACATGCGATTTACTACGCTCTTACTTGCATTGGGGCACAACCATCTAACCAAACAAGACTAAGGTTTTTGAAAGAGGTTTTGACTCGATAAAAGAAAGTTAACTTGAAAATTACAACTCGACGAACAAACGATAAATTACAAGCGACAAAACAAATAAAGAACAAACGATTCATAAAAAACGAAGCAAGAAAGACCAAAGGACACGGCCAGGCCACGGCCACTCTAGACACGGCTACCCTAGGTCCTATGTCAGGTTCATTAGTTAGATCAATTGATTGTGAAACAAGTTCGAAAGCGGGCTAGAAAACAAGTTAGAAACGACGTTGATCGATTGAAAAGATGTCTTGCAAATGTGTATTCTAAACGGCCTAAAGGGGTCAAATTAGGTCAAGGAGTTACGATATTAACGCTGCTCATCGAGTTTTAATAGGAAGGTGCTAATCACGCACTCCTATGCTAGCGAGAAATCGAGTGAAAAGAGAGATGAATTCAATTAGGTTATAGAATTGTTAGTCGATTTTTAAAGCTATGTCGATGTACCCTAACGTGTCTAATTAGGTTATTAAATTGATCTAATGTCATCTAAACGAGTTATATGTTAACAATCAGAGGTCATACTAACATTTAAATGGTCCAGGGGTAGGTCGAATCACACGAGAGAAGAGAGGGGTTAAAAGTGAAGAGCGAAGTCAGAATTTGTTTTATTAATGCCCTACCTTGAACACGAGGATATGTAAATGAGACGGGGGTGTACGACCGGCTGATGTAGCGGTTTCTTTCCCATCTCAAGTCAACGCGGGTGTTCGTGGTGGTACTTTAACTCATACTCGGACTAAACTAGTTTCATAGTTAATAAGAACAAACGATAAACAAAAAAAACGAACTATAAAAAACAAACATAAAAAAACGAAATAAAAGGGAGAAAGAGGAGGATTTGATACACCCTCAACCTACATGTATCGTTGACACCGTCTTGGGTCGTAATCGATGGTAGATTTTATCTCGAGAGGCCGTCGTCGACGAAGAAACAAAGCAAACAACACGTTTTTTGCAAATCTGGACAACAACTTTCAAACAGCGATTTCTCTCTCGTTTCACGGAGAAAATTCGATTTAAAAGATGTTTTGAAAACTAGAAAGAGAGGAGAACATAGATCTTAAAACAATCCCTGCTCGTTTTGAGTTATTGGGCACGAAAAACGAGCACAAACAGAACTGGACAGACAGGAAAAGCCGCGAAAACAGAGTGTATAACACTCTGTTTTTCGAGGGAATTCGTGTACTCTCAAGGGCAATTTGGCTCATAAATCTTTGTCTAATGTGTAGATGGATGTTTTATGGTTAATTTGGAACAAGAAACTCGAATTTTGATGGAGGTTTGAAGGGAGAACGAATGGTTTTAAAGAGGACACACAAACTGATTCTCTGGTTGTATGTCGGTTTTGTGGAGGGTTTTTGAGAGGCAATTAGGGTTTTTTTCTGGAGTTTAAAGCTTGTGAATGACG